>NC_060269.1:10688544-10704013 GCF_021613505.1 Equus quagga
TTCCTTCACAAATGCAACTGTCTCTGATTAAAGGGCAAGCAAATTCCACTCCTCAGAGCCTGCTTCTCATCTGAAGTTTTAAAATTAACCAGCCTAAAATCCTTATCAAAATGATTTCTCCTGTTGGAATTACATAATTATGAGGAAAAACACAAAAATGTTTGTGTTTGCATTTGGGACAGGTAGGAGATTTAAATTAGCA
The DNA here is from genome assembly GCF_021613505.1 of Equus quagga. Taxonomy (NCBI): domain Eukaryota; kingdom Metazoa; phylum Chordata; class Mammalia; order Perissodactyla; family Equidae; genus Equus; species Equus quagga. The sequence goes on from NC_060269.1 coordinate 10,688,747, forward strand.
GGGGAAAAAATATGGTTTTGTCATCAGATTCTTAAAGAACTCTGGTTTGGTTCTTTGTTTCTTCATAGAAAGTGCTTTCTCATCTCTTGGGAACATAGTGGCGTGCTTTCCCTAAACACCTTCAGCTGTTCTTCTTTGCTTCTAGTTTCACCAGCTGGTACAGAAAAATATCTTCCTTAAAGCCTACACAATCTTGCTGTGGTTGCTGAATTGTTGGACATAGTTGTAAGGAGAGGAGATGGTATTCCACCGGGAAGTAGCACTCTCAGATATGTCTACAGGCGGTGAATGGATAACATGAACGAGAAATTCAATTGAGAAAGATGTTACAAAAACCTGAAAAAGTATATAGTTTTGTTAGAAACTAAAGCCACTCCTGAAGATCTAAATGTTAGTCTCTTATGTGGGAGTATTGATTTTCAGTGATTTTTCTCAGTATACATGAGGCAGTCTATTTGAATCACTTGTCCTGAACAGGCCCTTGTATATTTGCAACATATTTTAAGTTCTCAACAGGGATTCAGAAAGACAAATGAGACCAGGAAAAGACAATGCATGAAAGTACCAGATGAGCAAGGGAAGGGATGTTATCAAAAGTCAAGGAATGTTTCTAAGTATTTCATTCATATGATGAATCTCTCTCCATTTGTAAAGGTATTTTAAAAAGATAATGGATACACTTTCTTTTGAATTATTTTCACACCACAGTTTTTGCTTCAAGATGATAGAATTTTTTAAAAAGTGCTTAATCTAATATCAAAACACCACATAAACTAAATGAAAAAATTAATTGAAACTAGATCTTTGGCATCAATCAGCCTATTTTCGTGGCTAAATTTTACATTTCTCAATTGACATTTTATTTGAGTACCAAGTGCCATGCTCCTCCTCTGCTGAATTCACCCACATGCTGAATTTCCTTTCCTCTGAAGAAGTCAAACTAGGAACTTCCTTTTCTCCTAAGGTAACATAAAATTGGACAACTCATGAATGAGGACAGCGAGAGCTGGGCATCGTTATGAATGAATCTGTCCATGCCGAATGAAATTTTAAGGTGTCAAAAACATTATTTCTGTTTAATTTGGAAGTCAATTTTCCTTCTAAATGATAGACCACTTTTTCAAACTTTCCTTTTAAAAAAAATCAATTTCAATATATTTTATTTGAATTTCCTGTCTCTTGAGGTTTGGTGTATTGTCCATATTCCTCTTTTTGTGGTAAATGTCAGTTGTATCTTATCATCTATTTCATACAGGAATATGCTCCCTGCCAACTTTTCTTACCTCTCTTAGGAATCAGATATTTTTTCTGGCATGACACTTTTCCAGACTCACACCATCCATTATGGACTCAAATTCTAAACACCTTGAATTACTTGTATCTAGCTTTCCTGTTTCTTCCACTAGACAGAGTGCTCCTTGTGAATAGAAAATGAACAAGCACCGATGATAGAATTGAGGTGGTAAAGTGCCCTGGGAAATGGAGTTGAATGACTACCAGATAGAGAGTCAAATTAATTCCCAACTTGATATTAAACTCACACTGTCTGCTTGTCCTGACTTTTGCCAACTGAGACCTTAAATGTCCTTGCAAACAGCCAGGAATTCCCTCCAGTCCTTTTCCATTAAAATACTGAATAACAGACATGAACGTTTATAATATTGAGGATTTACTTTGATTTTTTTCTTTTCTAAGATAATTTCCTTTATATAATACCAGTAGTTTTTATAAAAACAATTCTTTTTCTCACCCCAGGCCAGATTATTTTGCTTATTTTAAAGGTGAGAGTTTCTCAATTTTTAGACAGAGCAATTTCACGTATTGTTTTGTGTTGCTGTTTGGTATGTATGCATTTTCAAGCCAACCGAGGACTTAACCCATTTTGAAATATTATCTATTAAAATTATACATGTTTTTCAAATACATCATTACGTTTATCATATGCAGATTGAATTTAAGAATACATATGCACATAGAAAAGCCAAGACTGCCTATAATGAGTTGAGTATGATAACGCCTCAGTGATGGAGCCTTTCTAATTTATAATGTAGCATTTTCTACAAAACTATTTTGATAAGAAAAATCTATACTTAATATTTCTGTGATAATAAGTCTCCCCATAAGTTATCCTATACATGAGCAATCAAATTTGTGAATAGCAAGTGTTGTGACAGGCTGAAGAACTCCAAGAACTTTTTTATTCTCCCCTCTAAAACTAGATCCTCAAATCTGAGTGTATTCAAATAAGGGTAAAGAAATATTCTTGCTTTAATACCTTTTTATTTTGCTGCGGAAGATTCACCCTGAGGTAACACCTGTGGCAACCTTCCTCTTTTTGCTGAGGAAGTTTCACCGTGAGCAAACATCTGTTGCCAATCTTCCTCTTTTTGTGTGTGAGCCACTCCCACAGCATGGCCACAGACAGCAGTGTAGGTTCATGCCCAGGAACTGAACCTGGGCTGCCCAAGTGGAGCATGTTGAACGTAACCACTAGGCAACCAGGGTTGGCCCTAAATACCTTTTGAATTGTGTTCTACCTTGAAAGTATTGGCACTGTTCATTATCTAACTAGAAGAAAATGAAAATGGATCCCTAAGTGAATCATATACAAAACTAAATCTCTGAATTTTTTTGGTTTGTCCTTTGTTGTTTAAACTCTGCTCCCTGATCCGCTGCAAGGGAAGATCCTCTTCATGCAAACCAGACCACCACATTTGCTCTTCCATTTTAATGTTTAGTTGCCCCTCGGCCCTCAATCTCCTTCCTCCTCTTCTCCTAGATCAATCTTATCTACTTTATCGAAGAAGAAATTACCATTCCTACAAGCGAATCTCCATCTGGCACCTAGATCAGAGTATTCTTCGAATCTGTATATACATTGGTGTGAAAGAGGGAAGTGACTCGAGAGAGAAACAAGGAGGAAAACACAGTGAAAAGAGTGATGGAAATATTTCAGGTAAACCCTGTCTCACATTATTTTAGCCAAAGCAAGCTAATCACCTTGACTTTTGAATTAGGACCACAAATATTTCTTACCAGATACTTGTCATTTAATTACATGTGTAACTGATGGATACTTTTAATTTCCAGACAATTAATTGCATTTTTCTTTACGGTGGTATCCAAACTGAGATGCACCAAGCACTACATTCCTTTACTCCATAATGAAAATGCTTTCTCCTGCTAGCTGTATTGGAGGTACACTTATTATTCACATTATCACTCAAAGATAGCCTAGGACACACATAGTTCAAAACTGTCTGGCGATATAATTTAACTATATTTAACTATCAATATAACTATCTGACCCTGCCTTGCTCAGAACCCATTTGGCACATGGAGGAGCCCTACCTTTCAAAAAAATATATGCATGCTATCATCTTTTCCCATTATTTCAGCAGTATATCTTCAACATAGAGTTCCTCTCATGGTCAAACAGTGGCATGACATCTCTCAAGGGTAATTAGACATGAAACCCCAAACTGCTTTATAAAAACAATTTTTAAAATATAATTCCATACTGTATTTTAGTTATAGCCTCCAGATATTAAAATGAGCCAAATGCAAACAATATACATATTATGTGTATATTTACAATGTTTGTATTATAGTCTAAGCTAAACATTAATGAGTTAAATAAAATCTTGGACACATGTCGGAGTCATGATTTTCTTTTGCTTTTAAGTATCTTTATATATGTGTATATATATATGTATGTATTTCCATTAACATGGGTTAAATAATACTTTATTTTTTAAAAAGAATATTTCCTTGTAATTCATAGCCCTACAAATTTTTTTATAATATTGGAAGTAAGCATATCACTATTTTATGCATTTTTTTCATATCTTCAACTTTTGAGGGAAAAATTCCACATTGGTATTCAGTCATTTGAAAATGCATGAAATTTCTTTTCAACTTGCAAAACAAGAAGTGATTGCTCTCTGTACTTGAAGTTATAAAGTAATCATGTAGGCAATTCACCATTTCTTAGCGTGTTGAGTGCTAAAAAATTGTGTGAATTCTACATAAGAAAACTTAGATAAAACAGGTTTAATTTCTATAGTAATAAAACCATTTCCCTAGAGATAGATATCATATATTCCATCATTATTTAACATCGTCTGTTTCCAACAAATTTATTTATTACTTTGACTTATGTTGGTCTTTAACCATTTAAGTACCATATTACATATTTGATTCTACTTATTCTTTAATGTTTACTAAACATTTATAAATATGTTATTAAAAATGCTGCCAGATATTATATCTAACTTTTCAGCATATGTTGATGTTATTAAAAGTCCCATGATGTTTGCTTCGGCAGCACATATACTAAAATTGGAATGATACAGGGAAGATTAGCATGGGCCCTGTGCAAGGATGACATGCAAATTTGTGAAGCATTCTCTATGGTTTTGGTGGTTACCATAGGGGAAGGAGGGAGGGGGAGGGCAAAAGGGGGTGATTAGGCTCACATGTGAGGTGATGGACTATAATTAGTTTTTGGATGGTGAGCATGATGTATGTAATCTATGCAGAATTCAAAATATATTACCATGTACACCTGAAAGCTATATAATGTTATAATCCAATGTTACTGCAATAAAAAAAAAAGTCCCATAAGTTTTGGAATGAGCTATTCTCCTCATTACTACTCGTTGTTGTCATCATTGTTGTTATATATTTTATTTTTCAGATAGTTCAAACATTTTGGCTTATATTCTATTATTATTCCTATCAAAATTTCCACTATAATCAGAAGGTTAAGGAAATGTTTTGTTCTAAGGTAAGATTGACTTTGTCTGCCTCCCTGAGTGACCCCGTAGTCTGCAGAGCCAGGCACCTGAGCAGCCAGGGAGCAGCAGCAGAATCTTCTTCACTCCTGCCATCCTCATCGAGGCCATCTGATGGTCTTTACCTTGGATTCCTGACTAGCTATCCATTTTCCTAACTGAAAATTAGACTCAGTCCTTGAACCTCAATCTGCCTTTCTGGGACCTCAATACTTTGACTTTGCCTGGAGGATGCAGTGTAAGTCCTCAATCCATCAACTACCACTTTAGATCCAATGATCAACTTAATCTAAAATAAAGTCTTCAGTAAGCCTCTCAGCCTACCTCACTGACCTGATGACTAGACGATTATGTGTTCTCTGGCTTCATCAAGTCTTTCAGATCATATTCCTTTTAACTGCCACTTGAACAGAGAATTACCATCTTGAAGCTTCTGCCTACTTGACCCAATTTATCAAGTGTTCCTTAACTTTTCCAGTAACAGTGTTTCTGAGATTTCCAAATGTTAGATTTATGTTGAAAAGTTCTGTGAAATGTAAGAAATGAAGAATTTCTCAGAATTAAAAGATACATAGATTTAGGTTAATTTTGCCTAAAGAGAATATTAAAGGAATTCATCCCAAACATGGAAAAAAATGAAACAATTCATGATTTGCATGTACTAATGCCTTTTATTAAGCACCTATCATGTGTCTTGCACTGTTATATCTGTTGACACAAAATAACCAAAACCATTCTATACAATAAGAGATATAAAATGAGTTTTCCTTGAGCCAAACTGAGGATTATGACCTGGGAAGGCAGTTTCCACAAAGGAAGAAAGTGTTCTGGAAAAACATGGCTTTCAGCATAGTTTTATACCTTTTTAGAACAAAGTACATACATTAAACACACCCAGGATACTTAGTCATCAAAGTTTCAAAGAGGTATTCAGTTGCAAATTAGCAGGTCAACATGACCCTGATGTCCAGGAAAGGGAACTTATCTTCTGGAGCACTAATATGGGTGTTACTGATACTGGTGGGCATAGGAGGGGATGTATGCATTCTTATCTGCAAAAAGTGCATTCTTTTACTCTGAAATAATGTTTAATGTTTTCTTTACTTTAGTAGATAAGCAGATGTACAATGTATGTTTGATAAGCCATAAAGCAGTCTTCTTTAGTTCTAACCAAAGCAGTTTTGAACCAGAATTGCTACCCCATGTACCTCAATATGTGAAAATCTCTTGTCATCCTAGGCACTGATGTTACAGCAGTGAATATCTGCCCTGAAGATACTTAAATTTTGGAGGTGAAGACATAATAGACATGTAAATAGATAAGTTGACATAATTTCAGATTGTGATAAATGACATGAGGACAGGAGAACATGGAAAAGTGATAGAGTGATGACGGAGATTACTGAGTTGGTATAATCAAGGTTGCTGTCTTCAAAGAAATAACATTAGATCTGATACTTGACAAGAAAAAGCCAAACACATGTAGATATGAGAACGAAGAATTCTAGGAAGAAGGATATCCAAGTTTAGAAGAAATCCAATAAAACTAAACATATTGCATTTGAGAAGCAACATAAAGGTGGAGGAGACAAAAAATTTTCCTTCTACCTTTCTGAGTTCCTTTGGCTAGTTGAAGAGTTTAATTGACTTAAGATAGATTAACAGAAGAAAACAGAAGTTTAATAACATGTATACATGGCAGAGACCCAGGAAAACTGAGTGACTCCCAGAAATGGGGGAAGCCTTCACTTAAATATCATCTTCAGCTAGAGACAAAAGATATTGAGGATGGGGAAACAGTTATGGAAAGTGGTCAGGAAAAGCCCGGTAAGCAAGGGTAAGCTGGTTACGCAGATTTAAGTCCTTGCCTTCTGCATTGAGAAGAGTTTCTAGAGAGAAGGTTGTCCTCTTCTCCCTGAATTAGGGAGTCACCCTTATAAATGGAGATTTCTCTTATACATGTAAATGTCTCTTACAAAAGCATAACTTCTCAGTTTTGAAGCTTTTGCTATGTCTGCAGTTTCTTAGAAATAATCAGCTTAAGATAATCCTTATGCTAAAGAGACATATTTTGGGGTTGCAAATTCTCCTCTACAGAGGCCAGGAAGAATGCAGAAGAGAGGGAGAAAGAGGTACGCCCACCTCTGTCTGGTTGCATAGGCCATGGTAGGGGGTTTCAATGTTTTTGTAAGTCTAACAGGTATTCTTTAGCTAATACGATTCTTTTACTTGATTTTTACATCTAAATACTTGTCAATCTACAAAAATAGAAACCAGTTTAAGAGACAAGGTGTTTATTTGGGATCAAAGAATTCACAGATTCAGGTAGAAACCCAGTGTCCTGTTTACAGGAGAGGGGCTCATGGTTTTTATGGGAAAAAGGGAGGAAGATGAGGTATGTTGTATTAAAGAAGAGTTCATTAGTGCTAGATGAGGTAAGACTAGGTTTGTACTTCATTGGTTGACTTGAGGTTCTGTCATCAGGGGAAAGGCTAGAGTTGTACTTCGTTGATTGGTTAGTGATTCCGTCATCAGCAAAGTCCAATTTCATCAGTCCTTACAAACAGGATATTATTATCCTTACTGACTTCTTGGAATGTTGGCAATTTGGTCCAATTTGGAAGATAAAGAAAACAAGATGTGCAAGGCAATTCCTCTGAAATGGCTGCTTTCGCTCTATTTTAATATGGCTCTACTCATGTCATCTTTCGTATACTAAGCAACTCTCTTTGGTAAAATACAGTATAGAGGAAAATTCATACCGATGCTCTTAATCTCAGGTTCGTGTGCCCGATGTGCAGCAAGCCAAACACTGAGACATTGGTGCTTGGAGATGGAGAAAGGTTTATTTCAAATAAGCCAAAAAGAGAAGGCAGGAGGCTGGGTTTGCTCAAATCCATGTTCACTAGAGCAAACAGCAGGGGGAATTTAGAGAGCTAAGGCCCTTGGCAGGAGGAGCTTTGGAGAAACAATGGGGTCACTCCTGATAAGCCCCTGGGAGATCTGCAAGGGCTGCTCGGGGCCAGCCATCTGGTGATCGCAAACTCCCAGAAGGCATTCTCTTTCTTCTGCAAAACAAACTCACAAATCCTGGAGACCCAAGTCACCCCTAAAGTTAAGCAAGAAAACAGCAAATTGACAAGATTCAAAACCGGGTCAAAAGGCAATCATGTTCTTACCAAGTATCTACAGTATCCCTCAGGTAGCTGGCTTCAGTATCACGTGAATTGTTTCCATACTCTTATGCTAAAGATGGTATTTTTATTGTAAACCAACTGTGTACTGGAAGTAAAATACAATACTGGGGAGGAGATTTTTCTCTAGCATTGCCAAATCAAAATGATGCATCCTGTTGGAATCAGCAGGTTGTTGTAAAGTCAGACAGAAACTTGCTATTAATGATTTCCATAATTTGTTTTAAAAGTTGAGAAACTTGCTATTAATGACTTATGTAACTTGTTTTAAAGGTTGAGACATCTCAAGACATTCAGATCGTGGATCATAAATCTACCATGGCTGTAAAATCAGTCATAATGAGCTTACTGTATGGAAATTTGTTCCTTCCCAGCTGGAAAAAGCTTATCAGCCTGGTTTAGGACAAATTTTCTCCCAGAAATTATTTTTTGTTACCTATTGATACCAATGAATCTCCTGGATACTTTAAACAAAGGGAATATGCTTCATCATATTAAAATCTAGTTGTAAATATTAAATACATGTAAGTTTCATCTATATCAATACATATATTTAATATTTCTTCTATGATTTTAGAAATCTATTGTATATAATGCAGTGTATCAGATCACTGAAACAAGTAAGCACAATATAAATTTGGGGAAAAAGTACGTATACTGACCCATAATTTCCAAAGACTAAAAAAGACATGTCCCACTAACATTTTATAGTTAATTGATAATTTAATACCAGAGCCTTTGATCAATTTTCATCCCGAAAAGTTTTGTTCCTTACACAGATGTCTGACTCTTGAGTCATATAAGCCAGTTATGTGGTTGGAAACTTGCTTGTATTAATCAATGGAAAATGGAGGCAGAGACTGTACTTTTATTATACTATATATAATGTTAGAATTAGGGAGCATATATCAATTAGTTGAAATAATTGAATTATGTTTTTAGTCTAGCTGAGAATTAAATAAAGAATTACCATAAATCTTTAAATGAAGGAACTTATAATAGCAAGATAATTCATAATACTTTTAAAACTTATAAGAAGAATCAGAAAAGTAGAAAAAAAACAAACTGAAAAGTCTTTGGCATGAGATACAAGGCTGTACACTGTTATTTTATTGTATAAATAAGGAGCTCTTACCACTTTGCTTTCTCAGGGCTGCAGCCTTAATAGAATGGGAAGGAGGATATGTGTGTATGTGTGTATCTACCTAGCTATCTACACATGGACGCACAGAAAAATCAACATAGCTGAATGAATGTGTATGTGTGTATGTATGTCCAGTCCACGTTCCCAAATTCGAACATGAAGGTCTGTAAGCTTTGCTTAGCTGCCACCACTCCTCATGCCACAACATAAAGAACACAGTTAAGGGAGGAAATGGAAGACAGTTTCCTTATGTGAGTCTAATCAGGTTCTGCAAATTCTCGGAAGGTAATGGATATGGGAAAATTAGAAATGGCCTCTATTTGTGACAGTGGGAGAAGAAATCATGAAGATTAAGGCTATGGTTTAAAGCTGGACCAACCTTCTTCTGGTGTAAAACAAATAATTCATTCAATCACTGCTTTTGGCATTGTGCTAGACACTGAAGACAAAGACAACTAAGGCACAGGTTTTGCCCTCAAGAAACTCATATTCCCTAAAAAAGGGAAGTTTCCTGGAATAATAATCTTTCTACTTTCTTCCAGAAAAATAAATTCTAGAATTTTCCTTGGGAAACCCTTCCTCTCACTATTATCACATTTCATTTGAGTGGGATTGACCACATTCTTCATATTTCTAAGCTTAGCTCTTCTTTCCTTAAGCAATAAATGTATTGCATACACTGGGCCATGGTGAGTGATTAAGAGATACATGTGTCTGAACTAAGTTGATCCAATTTGAGTGAAGCTGAAGATCTTTCATTATAATGCGAGGTACAGATTCCCTCTCCCCTTCTGGACTTGTTGGCATAGGGCTGTGAAGTTTAAACTGTCACGGCTATAAAAAGAGGGCTTCTACCTGATGAAAAGTCAGAAAGGGGCCAGCTTCAAGGATATAGGGCTGATGATGTCTTTGGTGCTATAAATTGAGTCCTACTGTTGTCTCTGCTAAAGGCATCTACCTTCCCCTGCAATGTTTATTCCTCAAACAAGTGAATCTACTTTTATTTAAGCCAATAGATGGGTTTCTATCATGCACATCTAAAAGAATACCGACAAAATAAATTTTATCAACTGGTAGACTGTAGAAATTAGACATGTAAAAATGAGCAACTGTGTCACCTCACAAATAGTAAACAGTAGGGACTAGGGTCAGCGAGCAAATGGAAAAGTATATGCTGTTATATCCTAAACTGAAAATTTGGATAGAAAGAAAGCACCATCTAAAAGGCAATGTCTAAGGATAATCTTTAGGCCCCTTAAGAACACCAACATATAACCAGATGGCTAGTGAGAATAATTGAAAAAAAAAAAAAAAAGATTTTCTACCACTATTGTCACCAACTAATTGCCCCAAGGAACTCGAGGGTGGGTTTGGAAGCATTGAGCTGTTTTTCCAAATTTTTTCCCTTTTGTTATGTAAAGGAATGCAATCACCAACCACCCTGAACCAGCTGAAGCCTCACCACAAGAGCTGGCTTTTGACCTTTGCCTTATTGTTAATGCTAAGATCTCTCCAGGAGGAGCTTAGGCCTCATTACCATAACCTGCACTGTATGTGGAAGCATGTTTTCCATCTGAGCCTGCACGAGAGGATGCTCACCTCTCCCTTTTGAATATTCATTCCCCATCCAAAATAAAAGGTCCCTGCTTCCCTTTGTTCGAGGACACCATGACTCTGGAAATGATTCCACGTCTATATACTGCAAATATACCTCACTTTGTGAGACAACTACTTCTGGTGGAGAGTCTGATCTAACTCACCAGGAGGGAGCCCGCTTTGGTTTCGGTAACACTAGTGCTAGCAATACAACAAAAGAAGGAATAATGAGAGATTAAAAAAAAAGAAATAGACCATGCCCAAGAAGACCTACTACAGAGCAAAACACAAATATATTATTGCAAGATATTGCAATATGAGCATTACAAGAGAAATACAAAAAAAAAAAATAGAATTTCAAATTTGCAAACATGATTGTGGAAAACCTTATTGAGATAAGTAATATATGTAAGGGAGGAAAAATAATTTTCCCTCTACCCTTTTAGGTTCTTGGCTGAGATCACTCCTGTTGTGATAAAAGACAGATTAACAGGAGAAAAACAAATTTAATAGCATGGAAACCTCCCATATATAGGAGGCCTATTATGGGAGGTTACCAGGAAAAGCACAGCCAACAAAGGTATGATGGCTATGCAGATTTAGGTCGATGCTTTCTCCACTGAGACTGCTGACTTCTAGAGTTTCAGTCATCCTTTTCTTCCTGACACAGAGAGGGAGACACTCTTACAAATGAAGATTTCCCTTGCAGATGTCCCTTATAAAGAGTAACTTCTACTGTGTTTTCAGAGCTTTCCCTGTTGTCAGCTGTTTCTTAAAACAAGCAGCTCAAAATAATCCTTATGCCAAAGAGGCATATTTTGGGGTGGCATATTCTGCTCCCCTTCATGTATTTAGAAGCTCCAATTGGAATAGGGAGACATTTAATGATTCTATTTAATAGAAGTCCATAGTACACATAAGGATTGGGTGGAAAATTAAAAAGATTATTTGCAGCTGCATTTTGAGGTTACTAAGTGAAGTGGAGGTGCTTATATATAGGCTACAGTTTTTTGGCAAAGGAGTGGCATGCTGAATACTATTCTGGCTTTTGAGGAGCTTGCACAGTATTTAAGAGGAGATGAGTTTGACAAATAGAAATGGCAAGCAATAGGATATATTGGAGTATATGAGGAAGCCATTTGGTGTAAACCTAATTCGGCCTGAATTTCTTTTTTCCAAAAGGGCCTGACGTGGCTACTGAGCATGCATTGTGTATCTGCTTTAAACATTTACTATGGCAAGAACAAATGGGCTTAAGATAAAGGCACAACTTCCCCCCCACATTGGCATTTCCTTAAGGATAAGCATCTTTCCTCAGGCTAGGAACTGATTGCTGCACTCACCTTTGACCACCCAGCTCACCTGTGACCACCCAGCTCAAGACAGCAGACCTGCCACCCTGCTGTGTCCATCAATCGCTGTGTCAATAGAGCAGTCTCGCGACTATTGTAAAAAGGACATTTCAATCATATGTGAAACATCCTCTTTGAGGGTGTATAACCATTCTGTATGCCCCACTTCTTTGGTGCCCTTTCTTCCTTCAGGAAGAAAGGCCCTGGGCCGTGGTCCTCACATTTTAGCTCAGAATAAACTCTCCCAAATTTTCATTTATAAATTGGTTATGGATTATTTTTGTCGACAAGTTTATATGGCTATTTAACACAACAACTCAGGAGACAGATACAGATTGTGTGTCTATTAGTGGCAGTTTGTATTTATGGAAGTCGTTCTCTTTTAGAAGGGTGAGATTTTAATTGCTCATGGGTAAAATACAGAAAAAATGAAAAATGCAGGTAAAATGCTGCTTCAGAGGACACTAACACTGAAGAGATGGGTAAAAGAAAAGACGTAAATAAAATGAGAAATATCAAAACTTAGGAACAAATATAGGAGTGATGTTTCAAGGAGATGTTGGCTGATATGTTTTCTTATTTAATTTTAAGAGATGAGAACATTAATGAGTTCAAATAAGTGGCTGTAATATAATTGCAAATGTACTAGCTTATGAGCTGCTTAAATCAAAACTAAAAGATCTTTTCTGGCAACTCTCTATAGAAAGATTCTAGTGAGTGTATGGCATGTGTTACTATTGACTGACATAATGTAGATAATTATGATAATTTAGTAACAAAATATCTTCTAGAATTTTAGGAACATCAAATTGGAAAATTGTGATGATTCACTCAGAAATTTACAAAAATCATAGTTATATTTAATGCAAAATACACATAGATATCACGTAATGTTTAATGCAAGTAGCCTGGAGTCTGATTAATAGTTCCAATAGAATGCTTGTCACTATCTCAGCAGATTTGTTTGAAAAGTTAGTTGTGTCTCAAATTGAAAAACATATGGTTTTGTACATATCAGGCACTATAAATACTTGTGGTAAATGGATGAATGAATTCTTTATAAATAATTTTGGGGAGTTAAATACATTATTAATTAGTTTTCACTTGATCAATCTTTAAGTTCACTGTCATCCAAAGAATTTTGATCTGACATGTCTCTGTTATTGTGGTAAGAACACTTACTATGAGATATACTCTAACAAAATATTAAATACACAATACAGTATTGTTCACTGTGTGAAATGTTATAAAGCAAATGTCTACAATGTATTCATCTTGTGTAATTGAAACTGTATATCTGTTGGACAGCCGCTCCCCAGGTTCCTCTCCCGCTAGCCTCTGGCAGTGACCATTCTATTCTCTGCTTCTATGAGTTTGACTATTTTAGATACCATATGATCAGAATATGCACTATTTGTCTTTCTGTGACTGCTTTATTTCACTTAGCATAACGTTCTCCAGGTTCATCCATGCTGTAATATATATAGAAAGATATCTTTCTTTTTTAAGGCTGAATAATATTCTTTTGTTGGTATATATTGCATTTTCTTTATACATTCATTTGTTGATGGATATTTATGTTGTCTCACTATCTTGGCTATTAGAATAATGCCACAATGAACACAGGTCCTGTTTTCAATTCTTTTCAATATGTACCCAGAAGTGGGATTGCTGGATCATGTGATAATTCTATTTTAATTTCTTTATGGAATTTCCATATTGTTTTCCGTAGTGACTGCACATTAACAATCCCGCCAACAGTGTACAAGTGTCCCAATATCCCTACATCTACATCCTTGCCAATGCATTATTTTCTTCCATTTTTTTTTTTCCTTTTTTTGTATTGGCCATCCGAACAGGTGTAAGGTGATATCTTACTGTGGTTTTGATTTGCGTTTCCCTGATGATTAGTGATGTTGGGCATCTTTTCATATATTTGCTGGCCATTTGTATATCTTCTTTGGAGAAATATCTATTCAAGTCTTTTGCCAATTTTTTAGTCAGGTTATTTGGGTTTTTTTCAGCAAAACACTTTACATAGTGTAATAGCATTTCATTACCATGACACCCATGAAAACAATAAATTATAAATGTCATTTTATAAATGGGAATATAACATGCTTTACATTGTACACTAAATGGTAGATCAAGAAATCAAACCATGGATCTGTGACTCTAAATCTTATGTCCTTTTCCCTGATCATTTCTCCTTGGTAGACATACATGTTCTATGAATATTTCCATCTGAAATCTAAGAGGGGACCATAACCCTAACTTTTCCAAAGGTCCCCTCATTTCATTTTTTGTTGTTGTTGTTCTCTGTCTGAGATTTTTCTGACATGATTTCTATTTTTAAATATGACCCCATTGTAACTATCAGTCTCCACCATGGACTCTTTCAAGGTAAAGCTGTATTTCATCCTTTAGGTTATTCACATATTTCCTCATTCATTTCGAACCTCTATAGTCAGTCCGTTAGCAGTGGTACATTAAACACATTATATTATATTTTATTTATATCTATTAATTTGCCTTTTAATAATATTTACTGGTCCCCTAGAACTTGTCTGAACTTCTGAGCTCCATCTTTGTATCAGAGTAATTGAAAGAAATACAAGTACTCGGTCTCAAGTTTCCTATATCTAAATCTATGTAGCAAAATATCTTTTTGCTCTTTTCAAAGTCTTTAAAAAAATAATATATCAAATGGCTCCAAACTATTACTTTTTAAATTTTTTGAGATATCAACATACAACATTTTATTAATTTCAGGTGTACAACTACTGATTCAATGTTTGCATACATTGCAAAATGATCACCAAAATAAGTTTAGTTAAGATCTATCACCACACACAATTACAATTTTTTTTTTCTTGTCATGAGAACTTTTAAGATCTATGCTCTTAACAACTTTCAAATATGTAATACATTGTTATTAACTATAGTCACTCTGCTGTAAATTACATCCCCATGATTTATGTATTTTATAACTGGAAGTTTGTACCTTTTGACCCTGTTCACCCATTTCACTCACCCCCCCCCCCCATCCACCACCTCTGGAAACCGCTAATCTGTTCTCAGTATTTGTGAGCTTGGATTTTATTTTTTCAGATTCCACTCATAAGTGAGATCATAGGGTATTTGACTTTCTCTGTCTGACTTATTTCACTGAGCATAATACCCTC